>NC_056726.1:1836863934-1836896434 GCF_019279795.1 Protopterus annectens
TATTCACTTTTTTACAATAATGTACAGCAAAAAATTAAGTGTACATTATTTAACAAATGTCTTTTTAGGAATGTCAAGGACATTTTCTCTTGGGTTTTATGACATGCTTTTAAACTGAGTTAATAATAGCAAAGCCAATGATCTGAAATGCTCTCAGATGAAGCTCTGTGTTAGTTTCTGAAAGTAATAATCAGGTTTAAAATAAATTGTCATTTGTATTAACTTGCAGTTTCTATTCGTCTATCCAGTTTGTTTTATTTTTTATTGATGGCATTCTGACAGAAAGTCAATACCATTAATCAAAACGGATGGCATCTATGAAATGACAGTGGTGAAATAAGTCACATGAAGCAGAAACAGAAAGGGAGAGAGGAGGCATCAGGAAAAAGAGCATGTGTGAGTGTGTGGCCATGCATGTAACACACACACACACACACACACACACACACACACACACACACACACACACACACACACACACAAATCAGTCTTGAAGTATAGCACAGAAGGTTATGACAAATAGCAAATAGTAAATGCACATTTGTCCTGAGTTGTGGGTTTGACCCTGTCTCCACTTGGCTTATGTGTGACTTAGAAACTTACTTGGACAGACCACCACCTCTGGATTAACCCTGAAAAGAAGGTGTAATGACAAGTGGGCTTATCTGTTTAACAAGTCAGATAGATAAATAAATATGTAAAAGTCAGAGATCATCAGTGTCATTTCTAGTAAAATTCTGTCCATTCTTGCTAACTGCATGTCACAAAAAGTGGTGTATGGTTACCCCAGAGGCCATGACCTTTGTGGCCATGTCAATACATATGGAACCTGTGGTGATGGAACTGTCATGCCAGTGTGACATCAGCAGAAAGGAGCAAAGAGAAGAACCTCTAATGGAACAATTCTCAGTGATGATGTTGGCTTTTGTTAAGGAAAACACCATAGGTTCATAGGTTAGTACTAGGCTAACTACCCTTGTGGGCCATTTCAAGCCTAGCCAATTTCCCCATGTGAGAATCAAACCCTGCATCTTGTTTTTGTAAGATAAGCACCTTAACCATTAAGCCATCCTCCCACCCACTAGTGACAATGCAGTTTCTGAGTAGTATTCATGTACAGAACAATGCTTTCACAATTTTCTGAGCTGCTCCATGATGTCATTATGATGCTGACATGCAGCAGCAATGAAGACACATGAGACCACTGTGATGGCTGCTTTACTATATACACCAAACTCATAAGACAGCCACTCATTCTAGGCTTCCTTAAAGAATTTTTTGCTTTATCAATATATTTTAAAGTATAGATTCAGTTTTATTTAATAGTAGTGATATACATGGCAATATTAGGTAAATGAATAGAATTAAATGTTTATATTATATCTAAGGACAGAAATAAACACAGAATATAAAATGTACATGTGAGGTAATTGTGCAAATGTATGCATATTCTTGGATACATAATAATTCAGTGAAAATTTAGCAACATATGCCTTTTTTACGTCTGTTTTTCACCTGAAGGCCACTGCTGTTTTTTCTCACTTTAGTCTAGTAGCCCTATTTATCATACCCAGTGCATAATTGCCTGGATTGCAGCCTCACTGGTGTGCTGCATATGGAAATGAGAGCATTTGGGAGTTTAGAGTTTAACTGCCCCAAGCTGTCTACCTGCAAGCAGTATACCTAAGAAGGTTGTTGCTAAAGTATATTCACATGTCCAAATATGCCAGATCAAGATGGTTGGAAGGAACAAGTAAGGTAATCTGAGAAGCAGAAAAACACAACATCCTGCTTTCCTCCAGAAGACACTATTACCCTGCTGTTCACATGCTAATTTCCCCAACTTCTGCTCTTATGCCAGGGACACTAACTGAATACCTGTCACTGATGGTATAGCTGAAAATTAATAAATAAATAAATACCCCCCCCCCTAAAAAAAGCTGGAAAATGAAGCCAAAAATAGGACCATCAATTGTTTAACCTGAAAGCTTTGTATGTAGAAGTGTATTTCAATAAAATTGATGGTCCTATTTTTGGCTTCGTTATCCAGCTTTTTTGGGGAATTGTGACTGTTTTTCAATGTTTGACAACATTTACACAGGTTCCATAGTGCTTTTTTTTGGCATAAAAAAAAAAAAATCCCCACATCTGCATGTCAGTATTCCCTTATCTCCTTTCAAAGCTTTTAAAGAATTGCATAACTTCAGCATTCCTAGCATTATGTCATACAGAAACTGTAATATGATAATCAGAGCTTTGCAGTTGCCACAGAAATTTCATTTAGGGCAGTACTATAAAGAATGAATCCCCACCCCAATAATAGAGTCACCCCAAATGTGGAATATAACAACCATTTTAGATGAAACAGCTTAATCAGACAATCATGCAGCTCAAAGTTATATTTCTTACAGGTGGGTTTGCCTCCATTGTATACTCTGTTAAATACCAGTAAGTTCATAATCTAACAAATACAAGTAATAGGATGTAAAAGTCAAACCAAAATAATTAATATTCCATAAACATATTAGATTTTTCACTAACCATTCTCGTGGTCTTTCAACACTTGCAAAGAAAAGTACCAGAAAGGAACTTCTCAATTCCTTTTCATAGTATACAAGAAGGTAACACTATCTTAAAGGTAGGTTTGCTTAAAAGTTCTACTTGCTCATAATACTTAGGTAGAATGGGCTCTTCAGAGGTTAGACTACTCTACTTGAAAAGTGTGCGTAGTGAAACAAATTTTGTCCTAGTGGTCTACTGACAGAACAGGAAACATGCCAGAGGAAGGCAGACTACAGACAACTTACCATTACAAGCCATTTCATTACCTGAAATTGATGAACTCCTCCCATGAAGGCAACTAAAAACTTAATGTCACTTTTTCTCCACAATGAGGGATCATTATATCCTGAGGATTATGATGTCTTTTTAAAATTATTTTCTTATTGCTTGCAGATGAAAGTGTTTTAGTATATGCAAGTTGTAGTAGAAAACAAATATTTTTGCTGAGTTAGTGTGTCTAATTTGCAAACCTGGGATACATCTTGGGAGAAGCCCAATTGTTAGGACAGTAATAAGGCTTCTTCCCTCAACAGATGTCACAAAATATTATACTGTTATTGCGAGACTGGATTAACACGTGTTTTCTCTTTTTTTATTTTAAATTTTTGGGTCTTTCCTACTCAGACCATGAAGCCTCTGTGTTATCAGTCTGTCTCTTTTTTCCCCACATTTGTGGCCCTTTGCCACAGTGCCAGCTAGCCAAGAAATGGGCCAAGGGCACCATCATTCTTGGGCATTTTAGAATTTTTATTATGCCCTAGTATATGTTTCAGCAATAACAGATATGCGATGCTGTTAATATATACAACGCTGTGGATAACCTGCTAGTACACACCCCATCTGCAGCAATGTCAGAACTCCCAGTCTCCATCATGACCTATAACATTTGTCAGATACTTCTTCCTTTCACCAGAATAGATGATTCACCAAAAAACATTGCTCTTTCCATCCAGCTCCTTAGGAACTGGGTCCATTAATCAAAAGTGTGCCACCTGCATCACAACCAGGGTGCCATTGTTCTGTGTCCTGGAGTGATTAAATGTATTTTGCCTCATATCTATCAATATTTGCTCATAATGAACTTCTTGCTATTACGTTTACTTGACTAGCCACTCATTGCAACACTATCTCCCGGATTTACTAATCTTCCGTGTAGGACTAGCTTAGTCCTGCACAGAAGCGACCACTTAGGAGCAGGACAGCAGTGCGTCATGCATATTAATGAGGCACATTGCCCGAGCTCCTACGCTTATATGGAGCGTGTAAGAGTGCAAGAGGCATGTCTGAGAGCAGAGCTGTCAGAATAAACACACCCCCGCAATGTAGAACAGCAGAAAGGGGTATGCAATGAGCGAGGCCGCTCACAGAGGACTGCATATGCCCACCAACAGTCCCCCTTGTGTATAACAGCAACAGAATGTAGAAATAAAATGAAGAAACCCTTTTTTTTTTAAATCCGATTACAGCTAACCATAGGTGCGTGGGTGTGCCCATCACTTAGCTACAGTTAAAGCAGCTTAAAAGGCTGAAGATGATAACAAGGAAGATATACACAAATAAAGCAGCATAGCAATAGTGTAGTAGGCAGAGCATTTGCCTTAAGAGCAGGAATTCCCGGTTTGAGTCCCACTGCAATACATTCCATTTTACATGGCAAAGCACGTTATGACCAATATTTTTGTTGCAAAACCCACTAAGTAACATGTATATATGAACTTGAGTACTGCAGTAAATGCACATCTGAAGTGACAGTGTCATAATGAATAAGGCACTAGTAAACAGGTTTAAGCACAAATAAGTAGTAGTAAGCATATTTAAGCACTAATAAGCGGGTTTAAGTCCATGTGCATGGGGGTAAGCAATGCCTACACTGGCTAAGCAATTCTAAAGCTAACTCTCATTAAGGAGATGTAATGGCAGGTTAGCATGGCTTACCATCATGCAAACCCACTTACAACTGCTGAAAAGTTCTTTAACCATTCTGTAACCAACTGCCCTTGTTCTGCCCATCAACAAAAGAAACAGCCATGCAGGTCTCGAATGCAGGACCCTATATACTTACCTAGTTCCAGTAGTTATCTACCAAGCCATCACAGAAGTGCAGAAGAATGAGGTAGTAGCAAACAAGTACTCACCATAGTATAACCAAACTGAACCTGTGAAAGGCATCAGTATACAGTCATATGTGCCATAACCCATCACATAGGTTCATAGGTTCATAGGTTCATACTAGGCTATCTGCCCAAGGGCATTTATAAGCCTAGCCCATAGTTATTTCCTTTAGTTTGAATAAAACTATGCCTATTATTTTGCTGTGCCTCTGTCAAGCAGTGACACTGAAGTAATTCTCCCATCCATTGGTCAAGATTCCTCTTGAACAAGGCCAGCGAGGTGCTCTGCCTCACCATGTGCGGGATTTTGTTCCACAGCATAGGGAGTCTCTGGGTGATGAATCTGTCCCTCCAGCACGGGATCTAGATTTTTGAGGTGAAGCATATTCATCAAATCAGGGTTTGACATGGCCTTATATGTCAGGGCTGGAGTTCTTTCAGTTGGGTAGCATAAGACATATTTTGAGACCCTTTATCCTTTGGTGAGGAACTTTTGGGGCCTTTCCAGCTGCTGCAGGTGTCGGGTCAGATACATTCCGAATGGGGCATTGTACTCAATCATAGGTCTAATGAGTGATGAGTACAGGGGATGACCTCCCTTGATCTAGATGTGAATCCCTTCATGATCAGGTGGGCAATGTAGAAGGTTTTCCTAACTAATTTAGCAACATGAGTGTCAACGAAGGCTACTGTCAACCTGGGTCCCCAGATCCCTAATGACTTCTTCTGTGCTCAGTGGATTGCCACCTATATGGTAGCTAGGGGTAACCTTGTTTTTCCTGAAGGGTATGACTATGCATTTCTTGGCATTTAACTTTAGGCCATGGCTCTGGCACCAGTTATCCGTTTCTGTGAGGCCCTTCTGAAGGATATCTGTGTCAGAAGTGTTTTTTGCAGTCATCTGCAAACTTTGTCAGCCATAACCCTCCTATGTTTGCTTGTACTTCAGAAAAGTAGATGCCGAACAAGAGTGGACCCAGGACTGAGCCCTGTGGTACACCACTTGTGACAGGCTTTGAGTCTGACATGGCTCCAGCAACTCTGACCCTGTGGGTTGTTTCACTTAGCCAGTTTTCAACCCATCTTGTGATGTATGGGTTTACATTCAAGCTGATGAGTTTTTTGATGATACCTGAGTGCGGTATTGTGTCGAAGGCCTTTGCCAGGTCAAGGTAGGCTGTATGGACTGCCTTTCCCTCATCAATGGCCTTGGTGACTGTCTTGAAAAAGTCAACCAAGTTTAAAAGGCATGATCTGCCTTTGACAAAGCCAAACTGGGTTGGATCCAAAGTCTGCAAGTTCCCTATGTCTTTATTTATGAGTTCCATTATGATCCTCTCCATGGCTTTGCAGATAAGGCTTGTCAAGCTAATGGGACGGTAATTTCCAGGGTCGGTGGATATATAACATAAATATGTGAACTGGAATACAGCAGTAAGCCCAGAAGTGAGGTGTAATTGTAATAGAGTGTCAAAGTCCCCAATAAAACACAAGGACCCCACAGAGAGTACCTACACATCAATCAGGGATACCAGGAATACATATAAAGTGTACTGAATAATAACACAATGCCAAAAAGGCATTACAATGAAGGTCTAATGTAAACAACACTAAGCATTGCACAGGCCAGCTTAGGAGGTGTGAGCAATGTGTAGACCAGCTAACACTTTGTGCCCAGTGGTATACCCCTTTAAACAATGCCAGCCTTAGGTACCAGGTTTGCCCATAGCTTAGCCTTTTCAAAATTGGTCAATCATGAAAAAGTGCGGGAAATCAGCCCTACTTAAACCCAAGAGGCGGGAATACATCTCATAACTGGTTGTAGCTTCCCCTTGCAGGCACTATGGCAGTAACAGGAGAAGGAGTGTGCTTCTGGGTGCAGCGCTGGTACATCCAGGAGTCCAAGGTCATGGCAGGACTCCTAGTTAAAGACCATGCACAAAGACTGCTGCAGGGCCAGTACCATGGCTCCCAATATAAGGCGGAGACCTGGGACTGCCTCGCCCGTGACCTCAACAGTGCCACTGGCATACCCCAAACTGGTGAGCAGGTCAGGCACCACTATGCCGACCTGAAGCAGTGGAAGGGGACCTCTTGGAGGAATGGCTTCAAGAGGCTAGAGCATCAGGGGATGTCCCAGCCATGTGTATCACCCCAGTATGTGTGTAATATGTGCCAGCTCAGGTATATCATGGATAGGCATGGCTAAATATTCCTCTTATGTCCCCCACAGCTACAATGGAGTGGGCCACAAATAAGGAGGCCCACATCAGCCACCTGGCACAGTTGTGATGCGAGGCAGGTCAGTAATACTCATGCTTTTACTGTCATAGGAAATAAAAATAAAAATAATAGTAAATTAATTGCTAGCATAAAACCTGTATTTTTCAAGGCAAGTACTGCATACAGTAGAGAATATGGCAGGAAGAGTCTCATATTGTTTGTATGGCAATAAAAGTGTAATATCCTGGCAAAACAGGTCTAACTGCTGCACTGCATGTGTATATTCTGGTATCATATGGTAATGCAGATTTGCAATCATGTAATAGTACTGTTGTATTAAGCACTGTTACCCACACCATGCACCATATATTGAATGTGTAGGAATCCCTGTATATCACAGGTGTAATCCCCAGAAGCCATTTAGTACAACTGAGAGACACATAGACAGTAAACAGGGAAAATGCAAACAACAAACACTGAACAGCACGTGCAACTGAGATGTGAACTGCTGTTTTTTTAGCACACACAGCTATGGTTCGAATCCTGCCAGTGGTAGTAGTCTGCATACAGAATCATACCCCACAACTGTACAGATATGTCCAGAATGTCTATTAAAGTGGCCCATATCTATTGCCTATCAACCCGTCCCCCTGGGAAATCAGTTGGATGATCCCAGACGTATAGGCAGCAAACAGGAAATACAACTGATTGACACACATCTCTGATAACAAACCTGGCACACTAGCAACTCCCCAATACCTTATGTAACTAAGAAGCCACATATGTCCCACTTACACCCAACTTGTTAAGCTGTGGTCAGAGTGTGTACAGTAACAGAGTGAGATGTATGTGCATAATAGTAATGTGGAACCTGATACTGTGTGTGGGAACATTCAGGTAGTGCTAATAATCATTCATCCCACAGGTCTGTCAGATACCAACACTATGCCCAGAAATAGAAGAATGATATGCAGTTGCTCTGAATAATGAGGTATTACACATCACTGTCACCCACAGAGTCCTACAACATATAATTGTCTAGGAAATCTGTATGTGTGTGTTGTTATACAAGGTCAGAATGCATAAGCACAGGGGATTAATAAGACAGAAAGCAGATTGGAGATATACAGCAATATCAATATAGCAGACACAACTGTGATGGACAGTGTGTAAGTTGTAGCAGACACAGCCATGATCTGAATCCTCGGAGTGGAATTAGACTACATCCAGATTCATACCCCTCAACTGTACATATGAGGCCAGAATGTCCAGTATATGTGCCCATATCTGCTGCCTGTCCCCCTGTCCCCCTGGTAAGTCTGTGGGATGATCCCAGATGTGTAGCCAGCAAACAGGGAAAACAAGTGATTGTCAACCATCATGAGAACACACCTGCCACTGTAGCAACCCCTGAAACTGTTAGGAGAGTAATATTGCAAGTATGTTCTATCTACACTCCCATGTTGTCAAGCTGTGACTAGAGTGTGTACCGTAACAGAGTGAGATGTATGTGCAGAATACTAATGTGTAATCTGGAACTTTGTGTGGCAAGTCAGGTAGTGCTAACAAACATTACTCCCACAGGTACATTGGATACGAACACTGTGTTGTGAAATACAGACCAATATACCCTGTACTGGTACTGTCCACCCTGGTATTGTAGGGAATTGTGAGTGTTGCACTTTCTCTGAATAATAAAGCATCACTGGTCACTGACACCCACACTGTGCTACATAATATAACTGTGTAGGAAAGCATATATATGTGAGTGTCAGGTCACTAAAGGTGGAAGAGGGCAATATTCTAGATATGTCCAGGCACACCAGCATGTGGTCCATACATGGCCAGAGTCTGTGCAGAAACAGTCGGATAGCATAGTGCAAAACATCAGCCTAGAATCCGGGCACATGTATACAAACAGTTAGTCAATGTTAACAAACATACTCTCCACAGGTATACCAGGTAAGAGGTGTATACTGCAGGTAAAACAGGTTTATGTGTAATGATGACGACAGCCATATCATTTCCAAAATAAAACTATAGGGTAGTGTAGTAAGACTTGTAAGGTACAGATAACAACACTGTCTAAGAAAGTAATGTGTACTACAGGAACATACCACTTGTTAAGTGACATCTTTCTCTCCCCCCACCTCATCTCCAACAATAATCAACATACCCACCCCAACTGGTATGTAATGACTCTGATAATGTCCAATTGTTTGATAAATATTTTAATGATTCCCATGCATGTGCCATATTGAATCATTCCAACATTGTTAGCATGGTGCCATCAAGGTACCTGCATGCTGTTCTTATTACCACTGTGGTCCCATATATGCATGTGTTTTGTTTGCTATGCAACTGTTCCATATCTGCTGTCTGAGTTAATGGGATTATCTATGCATGCTGTTATACCTAACCCTGGAATGTGTTGACTATTACTAACCCATATATGATGATGAAATCTAAACAATATAGCACACTTGGGAAGGCCAGTCCTAGCGGACCCACCTGTCCCACCTCAGCTGGCCATGGCACCAGTCACCAGCATGTCTGGGGCTCAACCCCGGACCTGCCTGTCTGTTTGTCCTGCACCCCCATTGGGTGGAACTGCTTCAGGGGATAGGGTTTGCCCCTCCCAGGAGTGGGCGCAGACAGGCACCTGTATCCCATTGCCAGGTTGGGGTCGTGGTGTGTAGAGTGATCAATGAGCAGTTCGGTGATCTTCTACACCAGCTCAAGGGCCGTGTGTCATGATTAGAGAGTCAGTCTGGCTCTGCGGCTCAGCCCCCAGCACAGCCACCTTTGGGGCTGTGAAGGTGCAGTGGTGACTGCCCATGGGTGGGGACCTCAGTCCCACTGTTACCACTTGGGGGCTTGTGGGCTTCGATATCCCAACACCCCTCCCCATCAAGGTGTCTACCCCCCCACATGTGTCATATACCACCCCTGTATGCATCTTGTGTGTCTTGTATGTTAGCCTACCCAACCTACCTCCCCAAATATACCTACTACCTCTCCCCAACATCCCACTCTCACCTGAAAAAAAGAAAAAAAAGAGCAATATGTTCCCACAAAAAAATCTCGCCCCATACATAGCTGTCCATTTTGCACACCTGTCCACTGGACACATGTAATCCGGTCTAATTGGCATCACAACTTATTATTGTTGTCCTCATCCCTCTCCCATGGGTTTGAGTATCCAAATCTGCCTCCAAATTCAGTGTATATGCACAGCTGTTGCTGTAGAAGAAATGGGCAACTATGGACCTTCCCTACATGCTTCCAGCACATCCCTAGCTATTTTCCCTACTGTCTTTCCATCTTTGTGCCCCTTTTTTACCACTTTCCTACCAACCCTTTTTTCTTTTTTTTTAAAGAAATTAGTGCAGGGGTATGTGGGAGTAAGCACTTTTAAGCAGCAGTAAGTGGGTTTAAGCCTTTTGCATTGGGGTAAGTAATGCCTAAACAGGTTAAGCAATTTAGAAGCTAATTGAGTATAAAAAACTATAACTGGAAGTTAGCAGTGCTTACCTCTGCGCAAACACGTGCAAACCCGCTTACAACTGCTTTAAAGTGCCTTAAATACTCTGTATCCAATGGCCCGTTTTCTGTCCAGCAACAAAATAAACAGCTTCTGCAAGGCTCAAACCCTGCACACCATAGACAAAATGATTTACCACTAAGCCATGCCAGATATACATAAAGCTGATGTTTTCAGAAACATATCATCCAGACCAGTCATGCAACAGTACAGAGAATGTATATCAACCTTTAGATGTATGTGTGTGTGCAAATATATTAATATCTAAACAGATAGAACATATCTATATATGTGTATATATATATATATATATATATATATATATATATATATATATATATATATATAGAGTTAGAAATATATACATATATATAAATATATATGAACATATATACATGCAAATGCCTACATCGACACATATATATGTCTACACCTATATGTTTACATATACACAGCAAGTTACACATATGTATGCAGACATATATCTATGTAGGTATATACGGACATAGTTATATATATGTAAGCATATCTATATCTATATATATATATATATATATATATATATATATATATATATATATATATATATATATATAGGTATATATGGCCATACATCCGTAGATAGCAATGGTAGATTACCTAAAACATATATGTCCACGTGCACCATTAATGGGGTTGAGAGGCCCCAAACAATATACGTCTTGTATGACTAGGCGTTCCCCCCATAGCCAAATACGTCCACCCTGCTATACACTACCAAGTGTTGCATATCCCATAACCAGGACCTGACACGACATGGGCACAATATGTTAACAGTACTACATCCCACCTGCATGATGTCAGGCTGGTATTGGTAACATATCATGCTGTACAATCTGGCTATCTGGCTTCCATAGGAAATGTAAAATGTGGAAGCTATCAACATCCCCAGGATACATATGCACAGACACATATATGCAGATATATATATATATATATATATATATATATATATATATATATATATGTATATATATATACATATATATATATATATATATATATATATATATATATATATATATATATATGCAGATATACATGTGACTACACATACACACGCAGAGATATGTACAGTAAGATACTCATGTAGTAGGCACACACAATATGGAACAGCCACTATGCCTACAGTTAACACCCTAACAACTGGACACTGGATGACCCACCCATACAAATGACATTTGTTGCCTGCAACATATACCCACAGAGAGGTCATAGGTTAAAACACCACACACAGGTTTGCAGAAATAGAATACCTTTATTTGTGTACTATTACAGATATATATGCCATGTCATATAGCTGTTCAGACACTGACATCCATATAAACAGAGTAATGCAACTGTGAAACAGTTATATTAATACAGTAGTCTGGAAAGGTCCACAACTGTTGCTGTCCAGGCCAAGCTCCAAGCTCTTCAAATCGTACAATAGTAAAGAGAGATTGGGCCACCGGATACCACATAATCAGCAGTAAGTGATGCAGCTGTATAGTCCAGCAGCCTCTATCTCCACTCTGTACACAATCACTAGGTGGTACAGACTTCAGTTGGCCAAATGGGATGTAACTGTTACATAACAAGGCATAACTGACACCATCACAGGCACACTGGCAAACAGAACAGTCTGTATGGCATGAGGCAGTAGGCCTGCAGTAACCCACTTTATGTAAGTAATGTCAAGATAGGTGAAATGTATGGTACTGTACATCCAGATACCTTAAGGCAGCTCACCCCTGATACCCCCACATTTTGTAACAGCCTAGGTTATGTAAGATGCATCCCCCCTACACTCAATAATACAGGGCCATATACCACTGTTACATATAGTGGCCTCTGGAGTGCATATGGGCACACATGTCTTGTCTAGGTGAAGCCCACACATATATGGCCCAAGCCCCACCATATGTGTGGGGGATACAAAAGCAGTGGACTGCTGGCAGGAATGGCAGTGTGGCATATGTATATGTGCATATGTATCACTATCTGTATATGTGTAGACATATGATGCTCTGTATATGTATATATCTGGGTGTGTATATGCATATCTATGTACATATACGCCCCCATCTATATATGCCGATATGTACATGTGTAATTATCTATATAGATATCTGGATACTCATATGTGCATATATATTCACCATATGTCCTGACTATGGGGTGTAGCCCTACCTCAGCCCCTATAGTCCCAACTAATGGTGCAAGGGGATGTCAGGTATGTATAGCAGGTATATTAGTAGACTATTGCTACTGTAATAGGGATTGTCTTCACAGACTTGGTGTGTGTGGGAGGTCACATCTGCTTTTCACATATGCGCAATTGGCTACTGACAGACACCCTAAGTACATCATAGTACAGTACTGATGCAAGCATGCAATGCTCCTGTGGACTACAGCAGAGATATTGGCCAATAGATGTGGACATTCTGACACACTCTGTACAGTCCAGAGGTATACACAGAATCCCTTAATGCAGAACATGTGGACCAAGCCTGACAATATGGATATTAACAGCCATGTAGATGGGTATAAACCATAACGTCTGGTATACATTCACCCCCCCCCCATAGGTTATGCATTCACACACTCCTGTCTGTCCTGACACATAATAACTGCTGGTACAGAGGTGCCATGGCCACATACTACCCACTAGATATTGACATACATCTGTACAGCATCCCACTGCTCCGTCTGACATACATGACTGTTAAGGGAGGCCCTGCAGCAGCACATCTACACTAAGCTGCTAAGCATGTAACAAAGCACTGTGCAGGCTACAGACAGACTGGCTCAACACTGGCCTACATCTCCTATGGGGGAATGCACATATCCCTGCATATATAGCAGGCTCTACAGACATGTCACAGCACAGGGTAAGATACACCTGTGTGGAAGTACATAACTACAACCAATGTGAAAACAGCCACAGCCACATATGGTAAGCTAGCATAATATTACAGTATATGGACTATCTGTTTAACACCACCCTCATATGTGCCACTCACACACTAACCCTACATATACTGGGCCACTACACAGTGTAGTCTGATGCCTGTCCGTGGTATGGGACATGTGTGTGTATGGCCCTACAAACATGTAAGGCAATACGGTAACATACATTGGAGCAGCATGTAACATCAGATAATAAGGACCTAGAACGATGACATCTACCACAGTCTGTACACAGGCCAAGGTACATACTGATAATACACACACTGTTGACATTCCCATAAGTACACAGACCTCAGTACTGTACAAACAACCACAGAATGTCCAGGTTATGTCATCAAATATATCCCCTACTGTACATAACGTGTAGCAGTCTGATATCTCACTGGCTTGTTATCAGATATGATGACACTAATTATGGTGTACAGCACATATGCACCTCTTAATGCATGAAATATGTACAAAAGTTGACAGAGTCGTGTCTGGAAACACATACACAGGGCCAATATTGACATGTTGCTGTGATAACATCTTACATTTACTGTTGTAACAGGGTTTGTCGCAACATATGTCCTATGAGGGATATGAAGTCAGTAACTATCACATCTTTCACCATCTACAGACTGCAATGCTCACACTACCTTCTGCAGTTCACAGATACATGCTCTGCGGGTAACACATGAAACCAAAGGCACCACACACTGCCCAGTCTGCAGATGGCCATACAGATGGGGAGTCCCCATAAACATAGAACTGGCATGACAGGTATTAATACATGCAGGACAGCCATATCCGCACACACCCTGTTAAACCAACATTACTCCGAATGCAGTATAGCAGCACTTACAGTCTGTAGTCAGGTCAGGCACATCCCCTTCCTGTGTGTTGGCCTGTTTCGGCAGTGTATGTTGTCAGAGGTAAATCCCTGATCCATCTGAGATGCTGTTTGCCAAACAACTGATCGAGTTCCTGCTCACAGTGAATGGAAAGGCCCAACAACATGGTGTTCCTAGATATTGGAGTGTGTTTCCATGCGATTGGCTATGGGAATGTTACCACAGCTGTTCCACATGCAATCAGCTAGGGAAGGGCTTCAATCCATGCAGAGGCCATCAGCTGATCATGAGCATCACCTAAAATGCACATGCTGCTGCCTAAGCAAAGCAGCTGTAGGTCTCTACATCCACCAGTGAGAGAGTGAGAGAGGCAGACAGAGGCAAAGACAAGTCAGGGAGGGGTGGGAGAGTAAAACTTAAGCATGTTTGTGTCACACACCTACCAGCACAGGGTATCAAACCCCGTATGACTATGTAGTGCTATCACAGTCCTATGCAGTTATTAGATGTGCCACATAGGTTACCTGCTGTGGAGTCCTCAGAACATATATGTCATCAAGTCAACTAAAGCTAATTTTGAAAAGAAAGTTGCCAAGGATGCCAATGATAACCATAAGGTCTATGGTGAGTGACATCTGCAACAGGGATATGGTAGCTATACGGTAGGTGAAGTACACTTGCCTGTCCGCATGAACTGGTGCCAGCATCAACACAGCCACACTCTCACAGGGACGCTCACACATTGACACACTTGGCATGGCCAGGGATACAGCTCATCACTAGCAAGATTGCCACAACACATTACTGTGCAGGTATCACTTGCACCACATGGGTCATACAGAGGTTATATGGGCAAAGGGTATGGGGAGGTGTCTGACATCAGACAGCATGCTTCAGTATGCCACTGGGGTTTGTAGTGATTGTGAATGTGATCATACGCATCATACAACACATACACAAACACACAGGGAGCCAGTACTGACATGCATGGGTGCATTTCTGCACGGGTATGTGGTGGTCGACTGTGCCAGATGTCAAAGTGATGAGTATACCTTGGCATCAGGCCACATGACAATGGTCTGCATTGTGGCTCAGGGCTATGGTTTCTGCATTTGCCCACGCAGGTGAGTATTGTATCCACCATCCAGTAACCGGGGTGACTATTGTGTGTGGCCAATGCTGTGCATCGCTTGCCATGAATGTGTTCCTTAGTCCATGACATGAATGGTGTCTGGGATGTGCACACCTTCCACATGCATGTACAGTGACACTTGGAACTGTACCTGGGGTGTCAGGCCCATGTTGTGTACACAGATTATCATCAGATGTGCCAGTCTTGGCTACCTGTGGCAGGAACTGGTAATGGACAGCAGGTTAACACTGCACCTATATTGATAGCATGGTAATGGCATTCCCTGTTGTCAGTGGCATCTGTCCATACAGGGCATGTTTTCAGGCAGGGTATGTCCTTTGTGGGTCACATGTGATGACACCACAGGTGTTGCAGGTGTCCATTGGGGAACATGGGGAAGGTGCACTGTCTGCATGTATGTGCCTATTGTACAGATGGACAGGGTGCCATGCCCTCTCTAGGCCACTGAAATCACTCCATACATACTATCAATGGCCAATATGCAGTGTACTACACACATATTGGCTGTTGCTTTGGCATGTGTGTGTGTGTGTGTGTGTGTGTGTGTGTGTGTGTGTGTGTGTGTGTGTGTGTGTGTGTGTATGAGGCATGGGTTGAGACTGTGCTCTGGGTAATACTGGGGTTTCTAACTGTGATTGCCTGGCCTTAATGTCACATGTATGGGTATGGATTTGCACCCAGCCTTTTGGCTATTTCATATCTGTTATCACTGTACGGTGGACATTGTGATATATACTAGGTCCACCATATATAACATTTGCAAAACCTGCTTCACATTGGGCCCAGGTGTCTCACACACACACACACACACACACACACACACACACACACACACACACACATACACATGCCAAAGCAACAGCCAATATAACCCCTACCTAATTAGTTTATTACACTACAGCACTACACAGTGAGATTACTGGAGTACTCCTTCCCCAAAGGTGTATATCACATTGGATGACATCAGCAGAGTTGCCAAAGTAGGACATTTGAATTGTAGTGAGTATGGCTAGGCTAAAATGCATTGCTCCTACACAGACAGTGACACACACACAAACCCCTAACAGAGGTCTATATCACACTACAGCATGGAGCTGTTATGGGATGCACCACGGGGATTACTGGAGAACTCCTTCCCCAAAGGTGTATTTCACAATGAATGACATCAACAGGATTGCCAAAGTAGGGCATTTGAAATGTACCAAGTGTGACTAGCCTACAATGCATTGCTCCCTACAGAGACATTGAAACACACACAAAACATCCACAACTGATATGTGTGGGTATAGAACCCCTAACAGAGGCCTACATCACACTACAGCAGTATGCAGTTATGGCATGCACTATGGAGATTACTGGAGAACTCCTTCCCCAAAGGTGTATTTCACAATGAATGACATCAGCAGGATTGCCAAAGTAGGGCATTTGAAATGTACCAAGTGTGACTAGCCTAAAATGCATTGCTCCCTACAGAGACATTGAAACACACACAAAACATCCACAACTGATATGTGTGGGTATAGAACCCGTAACAGAGGCCTACATCACACTACAGTAGTACGCAGTTATGGCATGCGCTATGGAGATTACTGGGCTACAGCCTTCCCAGAGGTGTATTTCTAGGCGGATGACATCAGCAGCCTTGCCAAAGTAGAGCATACGAATTGTATGGAGTGTGACTACCCTAAAATGCATTGCTCCCTACGCAGACAGGGTCAGGCAGACACACACAAACACACACACACACACACACACACACACACACACACACACACACACACACACACACACACACACACACACACACACACACACACACACTTGCCAAGTCTGGGATTAGAACACCTACCTAACTAATTTATCATACTACAGCAGTACACAGTTATAGGACATGCTACGGGAATTATTGGGCTACTGCCTTCCCAGAGGTGTATTTCTAGGTGGATGACATCAGCAGCCTCCCCAAAGTAGTGCATTTAAATTGTAGGGGGTGTAACTACCCTAAAAGCATTACTTTCTACACAGACAGGGACAGACTGACACACACTCACACAGTTGCTAAGGCTGCTGTTAGAACTGTCAAAGGAAAAATATACTTTAAAAATGATCAAAACACGGTAGGTTCAGGTTAAGGCACTTTAATCTTGCAGCAAGGAGACAAAAACGTGCTATTACAGAGTTTGTCTAACTAGAAACAGGAAATACTTTCATTTTTATACATTCTCTAACTAGACATGGCCTACCAAGCTGACATAACAGATTACCAGCCTTTTCATCATCATTTGTTGACCATCATTCCCATGAATTTCTGCTGATTTATCAATTTTTGTGAGAGACTTCCTGAGGAAAACAACATGGCCTTGATTACTACCAGTTGGATACATGTTATGTTACCATTCAAGGTACTATGGCTAATTCAAGCACAATGCTAACAGTTCATTTCTCTAATAATCCTTTGTCTACTTTATCTCTAAGCTTCTACAGCTGCACATGTTCTCATGCTTTGAACAGAGCTGATTGTTTAAAATCATTACATTTACAGAATATAGTATTGTTCATTCATTCGTTCCTGACCTAGCAGATTAGAACCTGCTTCTCAAGTACATTTCCAAAAGGCATAAACATGAATATTTCTGTGCTAGCAATTGCTAGGTCTGAGGGAATCTTGCAAGTTTCAGAAAGCATACTGCAGTTTTCAAAAAGCATATTTTTCAGTCTCATATGAAACTCAATTTATATATAACACAGTGCATGTAAAATAGAATGAAAAACGTGTTAATTCTTTTGATTATTAATTAGCATTAAGCATACACACATTAATACATATTTTTCTAACATTTCCCTCCTGTTAACACTTTTTAATTCTATTTTCAAAAAAGAATAAACAGTTTGCTTCTTTTCCTAACCTCTTCCAATCAGGATTTGCAGTTAAGAAAGTCATTCAGTTTAAACTTTTATGAAACTGTTTCACATTCTAGCAGCTCTTCAAATTCAGTACTTTGATACATAGTCTCAGATACTGATATGTCTATGAATTCTTTGATTCATTTCTTCATGCAGGGGATTCCACAACAAACACAAACTCCTATTAGGAGTAATCCTACCCCAATGGCAATTAATATGTTCATTAGGATGGAACCCCACCCCCAAATACATTCTGGAAAAAGTCTGTCAGAGGGTTTGGGCCTGGTTTGGTCATGGCCAACACTTGCTGAATCACCTCGAGATGATTGTTAATCTCATGCTGATGATCAGGAATAAACGCACAGCATTCTTCTTTGATTAAAGCGCACCTCCCACCCCTCGCCGCTAGGGTGAAGTCAAGAGCCATTCGGTTTTGGGGTACTACAGTTCTCATGGCATTCAGTTCATCAGTTATCAGTTCAAGAGCAGAAAAAGTCACATTACTCATTACTTCGAGAAGTTTAGACAGTTTCCGCAGCTCCCAAATCGATTTAACTGCACCATATGCAGGTAATATGCCTGCCCACGATATGACAGCATCACTCAAGTCCATGTGCACAAGTTTGGTTCCCACATTAAGATGGTCTTTCCAGCCTGCTTCGATCTGTCCCACTGGATTCTCAGGTTTCTTAACAGTCTTTTTGGTTACATCTCGGGTATTTCGAATATTTCCCTGAGGCAAAACTGCAGTGTGTCGTATGGCCGGGACCAGGTATCCCAAAAAACAACTGCCAGACCAATTCTCAGGTAACCATTTATATGCTTTTTTACCACACACAAAATAACAGTCCTCTACTTTAGTTGTTACTTTGTTATGAAATGACTGCCCTGCATGAAACATTTTCCTATCACAGTTAACTGTTTAAAAAGTACAGGATTACGTTGTACCTGATCAAGAGTCTTATGCATAGATTTAAGAAATGAATTATAATCTGTACTACAAGATCCACCTAAATCATTTGCTTTTGTATAACATTTATACTGTACAGTGACATTACACTTGCTCCATCCCACTTGGATGGTATCATTTTTGTAAAAACATACAATTCCTTTATGTGTTACAGGCAAATACAGTGCTACCTTATCATGTGCTTTAATAGCAACTGTGTCAAAACCCAGATTTTCTCAGGTCTCATTGACCCCTAGGGGGATAGCAGCCATCAATAAACCCCCGTATGCTGTTGGTATGGCCGTGCAGACCAAGCAGTTCGAAACATTAAATGTCTCAGCATACACACGTGTAATTGCCTGTTAAGTGTTAAATTCGGATGCCAGTCTATGTTTGGCTCATTACGTTTAATCAGTTCAACTTTTGTGGCAGGAAAAAGGAGTGGCCACAACAAAAAGAACAATGTGATTAGCATAGCTATCAAAATGATCATGCAAGTTTTCTGAGGTTGCTCAATGTCTCTATTCACTCTGTACCTGGCCATTATGTTCTCGTTGTACAACAGTAACAAAGTTTTTGTCCAATTCAAAGTTCTTAACCAGTTTACAGTGCGTCAAATGAATCCAGGAAGCTCGCTCCACGATCTTGACTGCAGTGGGTGTCGACAGTAGTACCTGGTATGGCCCTTCCCACTTCGGAGAACTCCAGTTTTTTTTCTTCACAATCTTCACCCAGACCCAGGTGCCTGGGGCTACTGGTGCTTCCGATTCCGGTTGCTTTTTATCTGAAACAGAATTTAACTGCAAAAGTTTGTTATTCAAAAATTGTCTCATATACCCTGCAAGTAAACTGTCAGCCTCTTGCTCTGCAGACATGAGAGGTTTCCACTGAGGTGTATAATATGCCCTCCCAAACAAAGTTTCAAAAGGAGTTAATTCCTTTGCATTTGGAACAGTTCTCATGCTCAACAGTGCTAGAGGCAAACAGTGCACCCAGTTCTTTTGTGTCTCACTCATCAATTTCCTAAGCTTATTCTTCAACACCCATTATGCCTCTCTACTAATCCTGCAGATTGGGGGTGGTAAGCGCAGTGATTTTTTTAATGATATTCCGAAACAGCGACTAAGTTGTTGCACTGATTGATTCACGAAATGTGTACCATTATCACTATAAATCTTTTCCGGTATGCCAAATCTGGGTATAATTTCTTTAACAAGGACCTTTGCAACAGTAGCTGCATCTGGATTTTTAGTTGGAAAAGCTTCCACCCATTTGGAAAACATATCTATAATGATAAGGCAATACTTTTTATTCTCACATTTATTCAGGTCTATGAAATCCATACAAATAGTATGGAATGGATACGGTGGTGTAGGGAAACTCCCTTGCTTAGGCTTCAATGCCCCTTGTGCATGATGCTTGTTACAAACATGGCATGCTGCACAAAAATTTTTTGTGTAGTTTGTAAATCCATACGTTGTAAACACTCGATTCACTAACTGTACCATCCCCCCTGTTGAGACATGGCTCTGCCCATGGCTCAACAAAGCTGCATATCTAAACAAATTAGATGGCAAAATTGGTTTCTTTTCCTTGGAGATGTACAGTCCCTTTTCAAGGATTGCTCCTCGTTTTATCCACTTCTGTTTTTCTACCTTTGTAATAAGTGACTGCATTGTTTTCAACATTTCTAAATCTAAAATCTCAGAGGGTTGTAATTCTTCACTCAAAAGAAAAGCTTCTGAGACTGAAGCTGCCTGTTTTGCAGCTGTATCAGCCCGCGCATTGCCTTTTGAAATACTATCCTGTTGCTTGGTATGAGCTACACATTTGCAAATAGCTACTTTTTGAGGTAACTGAATGGAGTCTAATAAATCTAAAATAAATTGCGCATGATTAATTGGTTTACCAGTAGATGTTATCATTCCTCTATTTTTCCACTGCTGCGCAAAAACATGTACAGTAGAAAAAGCATACTGACTGTCAGTAAAAATATTCACTTTCTTACCTTCCGATAAGGTACATGCCCTTGTCAAGGCAATCAACTCTGCTGCTTGTGCAGATAAATTGTGTGGTAAAGATTTTGCTTCTAAAGTTTCAGTATCAGAAACGACTGCATACCCAACTAGAATCTGTCCTGTAGGACCCCTCCTGCTCGAGCCATCCACATATGAATGTCACCTCGGCATCATCCAAGGGAACATCTGTAAGATATTGTCTAGGTAATGTCTTTTGCTCAATCTCCTGCAGGCAGCAGTGCAGTTTGCCATCTGCAGGGGTTGGGAGCAAGGTTGACGGATTCAAAGTTGTGCATCGTTCAATTGTCATATGAGGTTGGCTCAACAGTATAGTCATACAGGAAAGATGTCTAGCAGGAGAAAGATATGCTACTTTTTCTTGCAGTAAAATAATTGCAACTGCATGAGGCACTCTCAATGTGAGAGGGTGGAATAACACTACTGAGGCCGAAGCCTGCACTGCCATTGCAGCTGCAACTACTGCTTGTACACAGTGGGGCAAGGATCGTGCCACTGGATCTAACTGTGATGAATAGTAAGCTATGGGGCGTTGTTTGTCCCCATGTTGCTGTGTCAACACTGATGTCATATAACCTTGCTTACAGTCTACAGTTTGGAAAAATTGCTTATGATAGTTCGGTAATCCTAAAACTAAGGATGATGCTATCAGTTGTTTTAACTTGCAGAAAGCTGCTTCTGCTTCTGGTGTCCACTGTAATAAATCCTGTGCTACCATCAGCTTTTTGAATATCAAATTGGTCAGTGGAGCAGATTCCAAAGCATAATTTTGTATCCAACTCCGACAAAAGTTAGTAGTTCCCAGGAAGGACATCATTTCCTTCTTGGTAGTTGGTCTAGGTGCTTGTAATATTGCTGTTTTTCTATCTTCATCTAATATTCTACCTTCTGTGGATATTACATATCCTAGGTACTTAACTTGTTTTCTCCAAAGTTGTAGTTTGTTTTTGTTACTTTGTGTCCTTGAGTAGCTAAAAACTGTAATAATGCTATAATGTAAAATAGAATGAAAAACGTGTTAATTCTTTTGATTATTAATTAGCATTAAGCATACACACATTAATACATATTTTTCTAACAAGAACTCCTACCTAACTAGTTTATCACACTACAGCAGTGCACAGTTATGGCACATGCTATGGAGATTATTGGGCTACAACCTTCCCAGCGGTGTATTTCTAGGTGGATGACATCAGCAGCCTTACCAAAGTAAGGCATTTTAATTGTAGGGAGTGTGACCACCCTAGAAAGCATTGCTCTCTACACAGACACACACACACACACACACACACACACACACACACACACACACACACACACACACACACACACAGTTGCCAAGGCTGGGGTTAGAACTCCTACCTAACTGGTTTAGCACACTACAGCAGTGCACAGTTATGGCACATGCTACAGAGATTACTGGGCTACAACTTTCCCAGAGGTTTATTTCTAGGTGGATGACATCAGCAGCCTTACCAAAGAAGATCATTTCAATTGTGGGGAGTGTGACCACCCTAAAAAGCATTGCTCTCTACACAGACAGAGTCAGACAGACATACAGTTGTCAAGGCTGGGGTTAGAACTCCTACCTAACTAGTTTATCACATTACAGCAGTACGCAGTTATGGGACACGCCACAGAGATTACTGGGCTAAAACTCTCCCAAAGGTGTATTTCACAGTGGATGACCTCAGCATGCTTGTCATAGTGGAGCTATGGGGAGGGCAGTGTGTGTGCATGGGCCATAACCCATTCATCTAGGAGATGACACACCGCATGCAGGCACAACCTGGGTCATATTTCACAGGTACGTGTATACAGCTGCTAGATGACTACTTCCTTGTACAGTCATGTTGCACAGCTGGCACGTGCACCACATACTCTGTAATGCTGACAGATACCGGTGGCTAGAATCTGCAGTGAGTGACATCTGACCCATGTGTGGTTGTGGCCCTTTAGCTGTGTGCTGTGTGGGACAGGCCTAGAGGGCTCCTTGTCACAGTCACCCTCTTCCACACATCTATGTACATCTATCTTTGGATTATTATAGTGTGTTGTCCTTACATATATGCCTATATTCCCATCCACTGTGTGTGCAAAACATGAGTGGTGCATACTTTAGGAGTGTCTGCAATAACATCTGCGGCTGCCAGATATGTCTAGTCCACTGGTGTTGGCAGACATGGCCTTCATGTGTTTAAGTTTTTGAGCATGCCCAGTATGACCTTTCAGTATGTTGTTGGCGGACATTGCCTTCATTTCTCTAAGTACGTGGGCATGCCCAGTATGCCCGTCTATATTGAATGTGTGGATCGAGTCCAGGTAGTTTGTACTGGAGTGCTGACCTTTGTGTTGTACACCTACAGGTAGCATGCTGTCTCTACAGGGTATCTGTCGATCATTTGGCATTGACTGCTACTACATTTCTACATAGGATGGGGGGGCACACCTGACTATTTCTACATTTCTACACAGGATTGGGGGGCACACCTGACTGTGACTACATTTCTACGTAGGATGGGGGGCACACCTGACACTTGTACTTATTTGCTAGGACTGTACTGGTATGTCGGGTACTCCATTTCATTCTGTAGTCTTTCCTATCGTGCTGACTAGAGTCATAACATTGCACTACAGATCTTAGCTTTTAATTACCTACATATTAGTTTCTGACTTCCTACCCTTCAGAACTGACATCCCACTGCCTGACCTGCTGTAGTCTGTCTGTGTAGGCCTGGGGGGGGGGGGGGGGGTTTACCTGCCAGCTATGCTAGTTTTCTTGGTTACCTTCCTACTGCTGTTTTCCCTTCCCATTGCCTTCCTGTTTGAGCCCGGGGGGCAAGCCGCGCAAACAGAGTGCACAAATGTGCACACTGCTGCTATTTCCTGGTTTAACTTTTGTTTTCTGCCTTTAAAACCCGGTGTGCGACATGCACACCTGCTTAGGCATTATAAAGAGTGCTAGGCAGGTTTAGACACACCCCTAGCTTAGCTGTGTTAAGCTAGGAGCAAACCCGAGCCACAGGGCTTCAATCTGCTTACAGTATGACTGACACCCCCCCATGATGTCACCTAACTCCTAGGCTTGCACCAAGCTATTCCTACTCTTACACTGTTGGGACCTGACTCACATGCTGGGGAAAACTGGGATTCACTATTCTTCCCATAATTTGCATAGGATTGCCTGCTAATGCATAGTTACATGTCTCATACTGAGCCTCCCCCTTAACAACCACTACTCACTGGCCATGTTGTCTTCTGCATGCCATTGACTTGCATGGCAGAATACTGATTTTAGTTAGAATGCTTAATTTTGGTTCATTTCATTATTTTCCCCCCGATCCCGTTTGCGCGCTGCTGCCCTATGCTTAAACAGCCGAGATCGGCTAAAAAAAAAATAAAAGTTGCTTTCTGTATTTTTTTTTTACTGTTTGCAATGCCAATGGCATTATACTTGGCCACTGGCATGCTTACTACATGATATGCAGCCTTTATTTGGAGCTGTCACAGCTCCATTTCGGATTTTTCAGAAATGTACTCGGTTACTAACCGAGTACATTTTTGCAGATAGCACTAGTCCTGCACGGATGGTTGTAAGCTTCCTGGATTGCAAAATCACCTAATTTGCATAGATTTCTCCTGCAAATGGGGTGATTTGCATACAAGAGCTTAGTCCATGCAGGATTAGTGCAGGAGGGCTCATGCACGCCCCTGCAGGCTGTTCCTGGATCGCACGGCAGACATATTGGCTGCTTGAGCTCCTGCACCGATCTTGCAGACCGTGCAAGCTGTAGAGAATCCGGGAGTATATCTTTTTATTGTCATCTACTGTCACTTTATTTATGCATAAATATGCTTAAATATAATGCTTTATTTTCTTTCTTTTTGAAATGTTTATAAATGTACATGCTTCCATTGTGTAAAAATGTATAATTCATTCCCTCTGGTTCTGTATACCATTATATTAACATTTTATTTATTTTTATTTATTTTATTTTACATTTGTTAACCGGGGGTGTCTGACTGAGCTGAAAAGGCCCTTTTTCAGCAGAGGCCCGGGGAGAAAAGCTCCACAAAGAAAAATTACAGACACATTTAGTTATTTAGACATGATCAGTATACACACAAATTACAAGAGACATGTTTTTACAGTGGTATGCGGCACATAAACAGTTACAGTGGCGAGAACAAACAAAAAAATATTAATTTTAAAATAAAGGTAATTAATAGATTTGTAGTGTACAGCTGAAATTTGGAACATAGGTAGAATGCATACATAGTGCACAGGTACAGTGCATAGATTAGCCAGTGTTTATGAGTAAGACTGAAAACTATTATCAAGTGCTCTAGATTTAGTATGTATATGTTATCGGCTTTCACTAGCCTGCGGAGCAATCATGGCACTGCCAACTTTGCTTGAGATGTTGCCTGATGAGGTCTTTAAAGGTGGCTTTGGATGATGTGTTTTGAATGCTAGTAGGGACAGAGTTCCATTTTTAGCCACTGAACTACTATATAGTGCATCTCCCAAAGCTATTGTAGCTGTTGGTGACTTCTAGTAGTAGTTTGCTTGATGATCTAAGAGGCCTTTTGGCTGAGTGATGTTGTACTAGGTTTTTGAGGGCAGGACACTTATTGGGGAGGTAATAGATAGAATGACAGAGGCAGAGCTGATTGTAGGTTAGGAGGTTGGGCAGTTCAAGCCAGTGGAGCTGTCTCAAAGCAGTACAGTGATGAGTTCTATATGAGAAATTTGCAGCAAAGTGGGCAATTCTGTTATAGCAGGCTTCCATTTTGCTTAGTTCAGTTTTGTTGAGATTAGTCAGAATTGGAGATGCATAGAGTAGGGTGGATAGAAGTTGGGAGCGAGCAATGGCTGATCTTGTGTTGTTGGTAAGAAATGGTTTGATACGGTAGAGTGACCCCAGTTTGGCATGTACTTTTTTAATAGTTAAGTTGAGATGACTATCAAATTTTAGGTGGGAGCCTATGGTTATTCCCAATAGCTTAGCCTGTGCCACTGGAGCAATTGGAGTAGCATTTGTGGAGTAGATAGTGAATTGTCTGTTAGTGTTTTTGTTAGAACTGGTTATAATCATAAGCTGAGTTTTCTTTGGATTGAGGATAAGTTGGGCTTTGGTAAGCTAGTTTTCAACGTCAGAGAATGCTAGCTGAGTTGTTTTCAGGAGAAGGTTTTGTGCAGCACAGATTAAGGTAGTGTCATTTGCATACTGAATTATAGATGCATGCTGTGTGGAGGTATGAAGGTAATTTGTGAAGACTGTGAATAGTAGTGGTCCTAAGATAGAACCCTGTGGGACTCCTATAGTTATGGGCAGCTGAGGAGAGAGATAATTTTCCCATTTCACTGCTTGGTACCTGCCAGTTAAGTAGCTTTGGAACCAGGTAAGAGTGGAATTTGATAGATGATATTGGTTTAGTTTGTTTAGCAGGATTTGGTGTGAGACTGTGTCAAATGCTTTGGACATATCCCAAAAAAAGAGTTGACACTTGTAGGCCTTCATTTTTGAGATGGTTTACTGTGTCTGTGAAGCAGAGGAGGGCTGTAGTGGTACTATGGGCAGGTCTGAAACCATGCTAAGTAGGTGACAGGATGTTGCTGTCTAGGAGATAGTTTAGCATCTGGGTATGGATGCATTTTTCTAGGATTTTGGCCAGGGGGGAGAGTAAAGCAATGGGTCTGTAGTTATTAAGTTCATTGGAGGTCCCACCTTTATGTATGGGTGTAACATAGGATATTTTCCAGAGTTTGGGCACATAGTTTTCAACAACTGATCTGTTTATGAGAGTGGAGACTGGGATAGCAATAGCATCTGCCGTGAGTTTCAAGAAATAGCTGGGGAGTAGGTCGGCTGCTGTTGATGAGGTTTTTAGTTTGGAAAGCATGCTTTTGATTGTAGTGGTGGAAACTCTTTTGAGGGTAAAGCTTGTATTAGTGTTATTTGTGTTGGGGTGGATAGTGAGGAAGGAACTGTCCTGTGATACTAAGAATAGAATTGAGTTCACAAAGTGGGAGTTGAATTGTGTTTCGATGGGAACTTTAGTGTCAGGGGTGGTTGGTTTGGGGGTAGCCCTTTGGGTGAATTTTAGTAGCTGGTTTACATTTTTCCAAATTTTTTGCAGGTTGTGTTGATATTTAGTTTGTAATGTTGTGTAGTAGGATTTTTTGTCCAGCCTAATGCATTTTTTGCACGGTTGCGCATTTAATAAATTTAAATTATATGCTAACACACTTAATTATATCAGATAAAACAGCATTTAAATGTTATATACTCAATTGCATAGATCAGTAAATATTCTTAGTTCACTAAATTAATATCACCTTAATGCAAACTCCCCATATTCACACTCCTCACAGTTTATAGGCCACACTGTATTACAGATTGCAATGCTTTAATTTGTTATACCTCCATTTTCATTATCATGGCTTGTCATGAATCTTAAAAGTTTTTGTTTCTAAATTGATCTAATACTCTGCTTTGTGTTTAAAACTGATTTCTTGTTACAAAGAAAGACTTTATTAAAATGTTTTGGCTTTGCCTGGTTGCCCAGATCATGACTGAAAGTTGTCTTCAGACCTGCTAAATCACCCAGTTTGCAACTGTAAAATAAAATAAATCTAGTACATAATCATTTATGTGAGTTTTCCTCCCCAGGCTTATGCTGAAATGGGTCACAACCCAATTAGAAAATTATAATAAATAAATAAATGATCGAAAAATATTGGCCATTTTTGAGAAGTTCTAAATAAATAGTATCAGGGTATTAAAAATGTCTTTCTTTTTTTTTTGCTTTGTCCCTAGTTCTAGAGGTAAAAGGACGAAAGCTATGCTTAAAAGCAGTTATGAAAAAAGGAAAAGAAAATCCTGCTTCTCCCACTAAAGAAGATTTTGGGACACACAAAAAAAATCTTATTGCACTGATACAATAAGAAATGCAAAGCTATCTTGGATAATGGAGAAAAAACTGAATGGTGTTTATACAGGGCAATTTTATTCCTTCATTAATGTGACAGTAATAACAAGATAATTTTATTTATTTATTATTTATTTATTTTGTTTGTTTACCGGGTAATGTCCGACTGGGCATAGGCAGTATTAAACAATCAAACTGAACACGTATTAATCAACAATGCACAAAGCAAGTCAGTAAAAGAAATGAGTTATATAACAATAATTAGCAAATAATTAACAAATAAATTAACAAATTTAACAAAAAATGGCACAGTTAGTGATAAAAACTGGCTGCATAAGTTAATAGTGAGAACAGTGTGATACAGTAATTAAAAGATAGAGAAATGCAGTCTAGATAACAACTAAAGACAAAGCAGTGTTATGTGTATACATTGCTAACTGAAACTGAGTGCAGAATCAAGATGGCCTTCAGCAGTTAAAAGTTGTACCTGTGAGAATGAGCTAGTTTAGGGTAATGTAAGGGAGTCGTAGGTAGCTTAACCAGGAGTATGACAGGTGCAGAGCCAGTGTTTTCCAAAATGTTCGTTAAGAAGGTTATTAAACTCATGAATGCTGGGATTTTTAGCCATAGGTTGAGGAAGAGTGTTCCACAATTTGGCAATTTTATGGGCAAAAAGGGCAGTGCCCTGTGTGTTGTGGGCTTGGATAATCTTTAACAATAGTTTATCTGAGGATCTTAGAGCTCTAGGATTGATGCTGGGTTGTAGTAGATTGGTGAGTGCTGGGCAGGTGTTAGGTTTGTGCATTATATTGTGGGCTATGGACAGTTGGTTAAATTTTAGAAGGTTTAGTAGTTCTAACCATTTAAGTTGGGAGAGCACACAGCAGTGTTGGGTTCTGTAAGGGTGGCTTGTGGCATACTTGGTGACTTTGTTGTAGCATGATTCTGGATTATTTACGTCAGATTTATGAATGTTTGTAAATACTAGGCAGATGCAGATGAGTGTGGAGAGTAAATGTGTGCAGGCAATGGTTAGCCTGTTTTTGTCTGTAAGGTAAGGTTTAATTCTGTAAAGGGCGCCGAGTTTGGAGTAGACTTTTTTGAGGGTATGGGAGATGATGTACCTAGTAACTAGTGGCATGCCCTTTCACTAGCAGCTGTTTCTCACCCCTATTCACTACACACTTCCTTGCTGTGTCATTGGGACTGCAATAGCTATAAAATTGCTTACTTCTGTACATGACTCTTTTCTGCAAACTCACTCACATCTATCTAGAGTAGGAGATCAGGATGTTGTAATGCAAAACACTGTTAAAAGTAACCACAAAGTGACACATAGCAGCAGAACTGATTTTTGTTATTAAAAATGACTTGACATTCCCTACACTTCTTCAATCTCCGTCTTATGCATAAACACATTTTGTATTTTGTCTCTTTTCCCATTTAATTCAACTTTTATGGAAATTAATGTACGCAGCTATAACTCCCACAATGATAAATAATAGCAGTAATTATTTAACATATCTTATTTTTACCTCTGGCTTAAAACCTTTTTTTTTCATTTTGGTCCATAGCCTGTCAGTTTGAATGGACTATTTTCGAGAATAAAATTCTGATAATCTCCAACCTTTTTTTCATACTAAATAGTTTCCAGCATTTAAAACATAAAGACAGCTAAATGTATATTTAACAAATGTACATTTCTGTAGGTTTACAAAGTGTTGTTCTCAAATAAGATGTTATAGGAGTGTGATTAATGATATCACAGATCCTGAAAAGAATGGACAGACGTGAATGTGAGGATGGCCCATGGATATTGTGTGAGGACGGCCCATGGATATTGTGTGAGGACGGCCTATGGATATTGTGTGAGGACAGCCCATGGATATGTGCTGAGGATCGCTAATAAAGGACACTGTAAAATCTGTAGATGACAGAAGAGCCACATCAAATACGGAATGTTCATCAGTGCCACCTCAGAATTGTGCACATGACACTATAGGCTATACAGCAGACAGCATGGTTACCAAAATGGCTAGTACCTGTACTTCTAGATGCCTTGTCTGTGCCATCAAACTATTCCATGGCATGTCACATTGTAATCAGTGAAGATGCTGAAGGGAAAAACAAAAATAAGGGAACCATGAATCATATTGGTAAAGATGTATGCACCAGTCACATTAGATGAGGAAATTACACACCAGTATGCAGTAGCGCCAAAAGTAATTTCTGCATCAAATGCCTAAACAAAGTGGTATAGTCTTAGCCAAACTGCATGATGCATTTGGTACTTCAAATGAGTTAAAAACAATTCAGCAAAATAAATAAATAAATAGATAAAAATGCAAGTAAAAAAAATCTAACTACAAGTCTCTATAAGTTTAAATCATAGTAACATCTAATGAATATGTCTGCAGAACTGTTTCCAAACTAAATCTGCATTTCATTGTACCATATAATTTCACCAGTGCTGTACAATCCAAATGTTGTGAAATAGTGAGAGAAATAATATACAGTTTAACATGGGAAATAATACAGAATAAATTAAGAAAATGGAATTTATTCAACATGGCTTGGAACAGAGGGTGCAGGTGCTACACTGACATGTGATGTATTTATTATATGTGTGACAGGCATTGTGGAATACACCTGGGGTAAGTTTGACAAGATAATTTAAGGTAAGGGTGGGGGGGTCAGAAAGTAAGATGGGGGTGAAATGATAATGGGAAAGGAACATGGGGGCTAGGAGTACCTGATCCAGAGAATTATCTGCAAGCCATGCAGTGCACATTATTAATTAAAATATTTGACAACATTTCATTGAGTGAGTGGGCTGATATGATTCAACAAAGAATTAGATGGAGGGGCAGGCATAGACATTAGAGGAGATATGAGCTGTAGAATAACAGAAATATGATATACTGATAGTAGATAAAACAGTAGTGGGATTTACAAAATTATTTACCAAAAAAGGTATACATGAATGGAAGCAGGATCTTCTACTCATTGGAAGAGGGTGGAAGGGGGTGGAAGGGGAACATGGAAGGTAAAACAAGGACAGCATGAAGGATGAAGAAACCACAGATTAAATATTGGCATGAAGTGGCATCATAAGGGAGGAAAAGTATTCAGGAAGAAGCTCAATATGTTTTGAATCTAATGCCTGATCCGGAAGAGTTGTAAGAGGATTTTCATTAAGAGGTGATGCAGATGCAGTGGTACAGGGAAAAGCAATATAGCTGGCCTAAAATTGTTATAGAATTTTGGAATGGTAAGAGGAGGGATTAGAGAATAAAGTGGTCAGCTCATGAGTTCATGATGCTGTAAGGGATGCAAGTGGACTTACAATGAGTAGGATAGTAAGAGATTGGAAGGAAACAATATCTAGCAGCACAGATGAGGAGCAGTGGGTTAAGACATGAAAGGATTTATGAGATACAATAGCAGTTGGGAAGTTTAGAATATTCATGTGCAAGTGTCTGCATAAATATATTTATATACCTGCAAAACTAGGAAGAATATATATGTGGACAAATATGAGGCATTGGAGGTGGTATGACAAAATCCATAGGGTACTGACGGCATATTTTTTGGAACTATCAGTCATTAGGGACATATAAATCAGTTATAGATATGATGATTAAAACAACAGACAGTTGTAAAAAAAATGCTTAACCATAGAGAGATGGTTGCTGGGGACAGACCTAGACTGAGGTGAAAGAAAAGGAAGAACATAATTAATAGAAATAATACTAATAGTGGGAAAAAAGCTGATTACAAGAATATGGAAATATAATACTTCAGATGTGGAGGGATTAGGAAAAGCTATAGAACTTATTGGTGTCAAGAAGAGTTAGTTTTGACCCAGAAAAAAGGACAGGATAAAAAAATGGAAACTCTGGTTGGAGATGGGAAGAGATGTTGGACGACAATGCAAAATGAGTAAGGTAGAAGAGATTCATGTGGAGCCCTCAAAGGGGTAAGAGTTATAAATATTGTAAATAGTTGATGTTCCTATGTATGTAACATGGAAATCTTAGGAGGGGAGAGCAGTTTGGATAAGACAGCAAGTGTAACCTTAGCAGGGTGGTTAGAAATATAAATTAATGCTATTATAAAATATGACACTTGAAAATGGCTAGAAAAGTAAAAATCATTTAATATATGATGATTATTGAATAGTTATTCCTATGAAAGGCTAATGTAATTTGAGAAAGGGGCTTCACTGTAAGTTAGTGATATATGACATCACCTGACA